>NC_088648.1:19333316-19335816 GCF_964019385.1 Sycon ciliatum
TATTTATTTAGAAACAAAACACACACACACACACACACACAGCCACACACACGCACACATACATGCATACACTCATAGCTTGTTTATCCGGATGGTCCGGGACCGGGCACTGCCCGTAGCTTCGAAATGTCCATAACTCCGAATCACATACAACTTGATGGGGGCAGTCCATAGTCTATAATATATATGGCATATGACGTCACTATTCCCAGAAAAGTGACAACAGAGTAGTAATATTTTCACTGAAACTCGCCCATAAGGTTGCCCAGCTAATCGAGGTATGTGTTTACCTTCACAACAATGTCAACATCACGCTGAGGCGAGTTGAACCATGACGGCAGGTAGACGTCATCTCTTAGCCCAAAAATGACAAAGATCTCACGGAATTGCTGGATGACAGTGGACCGTGTCCCTGCAGGTATCACCATAACGATAGAGAGAAGAAGAAGGAAAAAACACCTTAACGGGATGTCCATTGCTACACCGTAGCTCAGTGATTAGAATATCACCGCACTCAAGTGAAGGTCCCTGGGTCGTGTCCTGGTGGTGACAGTCAATTTGTTGTTCAGACTGTTCCCATTGGCATCTTTCCCTCAAACCAATGGAAAACGGGATCATCAAAGGGATCAACTTCAACTGGTGCGCACAATTATATAACTGAGTCAGCCAAGGCTGAGCTACACCTTCACATGCAACTCTCTCGACTCCATTCATCTAGATGGATATTCTCTGGTTAAAATCCACTGTCAGGTTACTGGCATGACGACCATAGAACCAAGGTGCCCTACGCAAACAGAATCGGGCACTATGGTGTTTGCGGAAGAGTCCCGTCCCGCAATGGCTACATCAAACAGCTAAAGGAGAATGCGGTACTTGTCGGATTAGTGCCCCCGTGTCCTGACAGGCAGTTATGAACCACGTGATTGATTACCTTATTTTACAGGGTCTTAGCTGCACCCCCCCCCCTTTTTTAATATTTGAGCCCGGATCAGCGAAAACCATCGCTTGTGTTTGATATCAAGTTGATCAAAAAGTGACGTTGAAGTCGAGCGAAAGAAAAGTCGCGGACCTAACAACTACCCATCACCTTTCTGTCTTTCTTGTCACTAGTCTTTCTTTCCGCCTGACAAGCCCGTGTTTGTTTGTTTGTCAGTGACTAGCTAGCTAGGCAAGCCCCAGGCAAGTGAGGAGACACGGCTAGGAAACCCCACATACCTGAGCTTAGCTGGCGAATAGGTACGATCGCGGGGCGCGAGCATCGCACACGCATCGATCGTCGTTGACGCCAATCACGACACGACATTTTTTGGTGATGACTGGAATGGCGATTGCTCATCAAGAGAGTCAGGTGAAAGCCGACGGAGCTCCAGAGGACCACTCTTTCCTGCCGCAAAGCGACTCGGCGAGGCTGCAGACTTCGTGTAGAAGAAAGCAGCGCTGATGAGAATGACGACGATTCGAGTGGATATTGTTGAACGATGTACGACTCCTTCACTAGTAAGTTTGTCGGATATCGACAGTGACGATGCAGAGCAAAGGCGTCTCTATTCACGACTGGAAGAGCAACGAGAGCTAGCGCCAGACAAGATCTGCTTCGTTGGCTGGGACGCTGAGCAACTTGAAACATTTATTGGGTCCATGATGCAGCTCCCAAAAAATTCAAAAAATATATTCCTGTAGGGTCAGGTAACCGTTGAATGTATCTGCACCTAGTACGTACCTCATGCTCATGAGCCTGTGTGCTGAGCAGTCACAGCTACTGTGACTGATTGCACTCCGTGTGTGCAGATATACGGTTTTCATGGAAGTGAAGGGCTTGGAGAGCATCAGTACAGAACCTGGTGTGGATGCAATATCAGCCCCTGGAACTTGGCCATATGCTGTTAGCTGCGCGATAGTCAGTGAAGCCAATGATTTACTTGGACAAGCCAGTGTCTGAGTACACCCCCAAGGACTATAAAATTCCTCCTTGTTAGCCGGCTGAGTGATGGCAATGCCTGACAGGATCAGACACATACCAATGCTCATACTTGCATCCTACACAGAAATGCCACTTCCAACATTCGCCATACAGCGATGTGGTGTACCGCATTTTTGGGTCACTTACGGTGCTGCGATTGATTTAAAATTTCTTGAGACTGGTTATCAGTGGTTGTGGATCAATTTGGAGCACAAAAATATTTTTTGAAAATTTTGCACATGTGATGGTTTTTGCTGATCCAGGCTCATTTTTTAACATTCAGAGTAGAAGGCGCACCTCACATCTTGAATTTTTGGCCATCCATACTTGATGGGTACCATAAAAGTCTCTTTGTTTGTCCCTCACTCTGAACTGGCGACATATAAGCATCGGACAAACACATGCGCACACGTACACGCAAATGCACACACGCACACACATACGCACATACACATACACACATACACATACACACACATACACACACACACACACACACACACACACACATACACACATACACACATACACACACACACA